>NC_064848.1:118205291-118220291 GCF_024139225.1 Suncus etruscus | reverse complement strand
TTAATGTTCTTTGGCTGAAAGCTCAACATTAAGGTGTCAGCAAGGGGATTTCTTCTGAGAATTCTGTTTATGGGTGATTGTCCTTCCACTGTAACTTTACTTTGTCCTCTTTCTATACATCTTTGTTCTCATAATTAAAAAAAATAATTGAGTTATAAAAAGATAAATAATTGGCTAAGATACAGATTAGGGGAGAAAGAAAGGAACAACAAAAGATCAGGGAGAGAGAAAAGAAGTAATTATGGTAGAAATAAGTCAAAAAATGAATTTATAAAGAATAAAAAGAGAGGGAAAAAAGAATTAGAAGAAAAAGAAAAAAAGAGAGAGAAAAAAGGAAGTAGTAATTTGCAAAAACATGTTTGATGAATGGAACCTGTAACAAGTCTCTAGTGCATCATTGACTGCTCCAGTGGTCTGAATATGCATATGTTTTGGGTCCTAATAAAAGACATAAACAAAAGGAACTCTGTAAATTAAAATACTTTATCGAGACATTGTCATAGGCAGCACTGTATATGGTATCCACTATGATTGAACAACGAGGTTTAAAATTAGAGTGTCTACCCTATGTTTCCAAGGACCACTGTGGACAAAAAAAGGTGAAGGGATATTTTGTACTTGTGGCACTAAAACATATTGTTTTACTGTTTGTTTGTTTGTTTGTTTTACTGTTTTACAGTGTTTGCTGTAATCACTACAGCAGGAATCCCATGTTTCCAATCATGTTCTGTACCTGGTTCTGTGGATAAATAAATTAGGACCTTATTATAGGCTTTTGTAGTTAGAGGTTGATTGCATACCTGTTCACTCTAAGCTGCTGTTTCCATCGTTGCTGGTTTCTTTAAATTATAATGTATAGTCTCAGCTTTGTGTTGCCCCTTCCACTTCATTTGAACACTTCTCATTATATACTGGTACCTATGGTGTTTCTATCCTTTTGCCCCTTGTATTTGTTCATGGAGTATTATATGTAAACGTGGTATCTATTCTATATATCTCAAAGAAGTTCTATCATTCTGTGTTTATTCTTCTTTGGCTTACTTCGTTTAACATAATATTCTCTAGATCCATCCATGTTGCTGCAAAATCCAGGATTATATCATTTCTAAGTCCTATGTAGTATTCCATTGTGTATAAATACCACATATTTATGATCCGCTAATCTGTTGTTGGGAATCGAGGTTGGTTCCAAATTTTGGCTATTGTACTAAGTGCTGTGATAAATAGTGGAGCGCATACATACTTTGGGATGAATATTCTTCCTTCTTGGAGATAGATACTCAGGAGTGTGATTGCTGGTTTATATGGCAGCTCAATTCTGAGTTTACTAAGTATTCTCCACACTGTTTTCCATAGGGGTTGAACCAGGCAGCATTCCCACCAGCAGTGGATGAGAGTTTCTTTCTTAACACATCCCTGCCAACAGAGATAATCCTATTATTTTTGATGTGTACCATCCTCACTGGTGTAAGGTGGTACCTCATTGCTGTCTTAATTTGGATTTCCCTAATGATGATTAATGGTTAGCATACTTTCATGTGCTTATTGGTCATCAGTGGTTTTCCTTGGAAAAGTGTCTATTGATTTATTCTCCCAATTTTTCTATGACTTTATTAGATTTTTGGAGCTCACCTTTCTGAGTGTTTTGTATATTCTAGATATCAACCCTTTATCTAATATGTTGAGTCTGAAAATTTTTTTCCATTCTATTAGCTGTCTTCTAATTTTAGCCAGTGTTTCTTTTGCCATACACAAACTTTTTAGTTTGATGTAGTCCCATTTATTTAGGTTTGATGCTATTACTCTTGCCATTTGCATTCCATCATCAAAGACTTTTTTGAGGTATAAGTCTTGAAGTGTTTTCCCCATCTTTTCCTCAATGAGATTTATAGATTTGGATCTGATTTCCAGGTCTTTAATCCATTTTGAGTTGATTATTGGGTAGAGTATGAGGTATGGATCAATTTTTAGTTTCTTACAGGTAGCTATCCAGTTGTTCCAACACCATTTATTGAAGAGACTGTCTTTGTTCCATTTCAGATTCTTGGATCCTTTGTCAAATATTAGTTGACCATATATTTGGGGTTATATCTCTGGATATTCTGTTTGAAACCACTGGTCTGATACTCTGTCTTTGTTCCAGTACCATGCTGATTTGATGGCTATGGCTTTATAATAAAGCTTCAGGTTAGGTAAAGAAAATGCCACCCAGTTTCTTGGGTTTTTTTTTGTTTGTTTGTTTGTTTGTTTTAGTATGGATTTGGCTAACCTAAGATTTTTGTGGTTCCAAATGAACTTTATAATTGATTGTTTTAATTTTTTTAAAAATGATGTCTGAACTTGGAAAGGGATTGCATTGAATCTATACAGTAATTTAGGTAATATAGTCATTTTGATTATGTTGATTCTTCTGACCCATGAGCATGTTCTTTCTAATTATTTCTTTAATTGTACTCACCACTCTTTGTGGTAAGCTTCATAGAGTGACTGGTCCTTCTAGCCCTCACATCTCTATTGTCTCTGGGTGTTATTACAATAATGTTTCACCCAGGAATGATTTCTGAGCACAGAACCAAGAATAACCACTTAGCGCCGCTTGGTGTGGCCCAGACAAACAAATAAAGAGCTTTAGTTTCTATCACTCTTAAAATAAAGATCTCTTATTATTTTTTTCTCTGTGCCAAATATATGAAATTTTAGAGGTTCTGACTTTCCACTAGTAATTTTTCTATTAAGTGGCATTAGCCGTTTTACTCATTCGATGTGAAATATGTCATTTATAGTTTTGTTTTACTAATTCCACTTATTTAGTATTAATTTATATAGAGGACAGAGAAAACTAATTTTAACATAAAAAGAAAAGTTTGGACATACTTTTTAGTTAAAATTTAAAAAGAGAAATAAAATATACCATATTACCATTTTGAAAACTAATTTGTAAAAAGGTAACATGTGTGAAAGATGTTACCTTTTATATGTGTTTAAGTTTTAAGGTGTAAACATGAGAATTAATCATAAATTTTAAAAGATATACTTAAATACAGAATATATGTTATTTTGATTATCATAAATAAAAGATAAGAGAAAATTAATAATACTATTAGAAGCATTTTTAATTTTAGATTAGTATTACTTATAGAGTTATCTGATGTTCTTAGATATTTATACTTCATATTTCTATGAAGTTCTTTATAAAATGCACCAAATAACTTGCTTCTTTTGTGGGGATACATAACTGTCATGATTATGCACTGAAACTTAAAGTATTAGTTGGCTGTGTTTAAATATGATTTCATATTTAGGCAATGCTCTTGATTCATAATTAAAGCCCTTGCTTCAACATTTGATTAAAATTAAGTCTGAGTCCAGTAACACTATAATAACATTTAGTGTCAATCATTTAAAAATTGCTCTGTGTCATGAAAGAAAAAAGCTATTATCAGGCTTGAGAATTAGTAAAAGTGTCAAGCAAATAAATAACCTGTCATACAACTGTTCATACTGATTAATCTCTGAAACACCATTTCTTTCATAAATGAATAAGAAATCTAAAGGCCAACAAAACTGGGAAGCATTCAATAAATATGTAAGGACAGTCTGGAACTAATGAAAATTTCACTGATGATATGCTATGAATAAGTTAAAATATTATTTTAAATATATTTACATATTTTATTGTGTGGCATCAATTTGCTAAAACTTATTAAGTATAAATCATTTAAAAAGTAGAAAAAGGAATGGGAGAATAAAAATGAGACAAAGAGAATGGCAAGAAAGGAAGAGGAGGAGAGAAAAAGAAAAAAGAAAGAAAAATTGTTGCTGGAATAAAATTGGCTTGTTATTTGAAATCAATACAGACTAATGTAAAAGATAACTTGGAAGACTGATATGCACATTATTTTGATTTAAGTGTTTTACTTGGTAATTATATACAATTACTTATTATGTAAATAGTTCTAAATCATAGTTAATTTATGAATATTTATCATAAAGATATACCTTCAGTTATTGCAACTATTAATATATATTTCAGTACCTTCAATTTTTCCAAAGTACTAAAATGTTTCTGTATATTTTGTTATATACATGTATCTAACGGAAAATTTCTTACTCTGAACAAAAAGAATAAGTCTAGAGTAGCAAGAAGAAGACAGACAACAAGGAAAGGTAAGAAAAGTAGTAACTACTGACAAGTTATCTCTGCAGTGCTGGAGAAATTCAAATGCTTTTTAAAAATATTTTTCAAAGTTTACCTTTGGCTACAGAATTTAAATTTAAAACTTGAGTACATCATTTGAAATAGCTAAAAAATAAACCCACATCTAAATTATTGTGCTTTAATCTTTTTTAGAATATATGAAATAGACAAGAAAAAAATTAGAAAAAGCACTTTGCTATTTGGTTCCATTACTCAAGATAGCCACTTTAAAGAACTATAGAGATTTTCTGAATTTGATCACATGCTCGATTTGTTTATGCCATATATTCCATGGATAGCTCTTTATTAAAGTTGTGTGATTTTTAGAAATGTACTTTAGGGCAAAAGTTTTAGAATATAAGTCCAAAGAGATAGTAACAGTGAGAAGTATGCTTGCCTTTACAGGGTTCAATATCCGATATGGTCCTCTGAACCTTACCAGGAGTGGTTCCTAAATGAAGAGGCAGGAGTAAGTCATGAGCATAGCTGGCTTTGATCCAAAAAAAACTTGAGAAAGTAGAGAGCACAAAGAAAAATCATATTAAAATACTGTCACTTCTCTGAGAATTTAATTAAAAGTATCACAATTACTTTATTATATGCTGTTAATAAAACTCTTTTGCTACAGGCTTTCCAGAAACCTTAGGCTTTAAGTAAATAATTACTTGAATCAACATTTTTATTAAATTAAGTTATTTATAATTACAAATTTGACTGCTCAGCAATTTTATTACATGTTAAAACATACTCATAAATTTTTATAAAGATAATAAATCATTTAGACAAATGTGTTGTCTGTGAAGTTATTCAATTTGCAGCTCAAATGTAGTTACAAATTATTAATATAAAGTTCATTTTCAAGAGATAGAAAAAAGCCCATTATAGGCACCATACTTAAAGCCTCTAGTATTATATTCAATATAATTTTTAATAAACAAATGAACAAAATAATTATATTAATGCGGTATTCTAAACTAGTTAATAGCAGTTTGGTGATTTTTTTTTCCAAGTTAATCTTTCTTCAGTTTCCTTATTCTGATAGAAGTAGAACCAAATTATCAGCTACATTTCTCCTATCTAAAAAGAAATTTGATTATTCAAAATATTTTCATTATTTATTAAATATAAAATTTACCTCTCATAGTCTAAAATGTTCTTCAATTAGAGTAATTTACCAACAATCTGTGATATGTAATAATCTAGCTAAGAAAAATGTGTGCTGTTGTTATCTATATATATTATACATTATAGATTGGGTGTTCTATAGTGTAAAGAAAGGAAGAAAGAAAAAAAGAAAAGGAAGAGTGAAACATTTGAGATTTTACTTATTGCAATTATATGTGGCTATCAGCATCTACTTGGAAAAATTATGGATTTATATAAAGCTATTAGATATATATGAGCTTGAAGAAAACAAAATTAGGAATAAAATAATCTGAACGATGTACTAAACTTAGACCAATATTACTTAGCTCTAATTAAAAGTTCAATTATGTGTCAAGAAAAAAAAACCACCTGTTTTCTCTACATCCCGCTCATCTTTAAGTATAGATGTATGACAAGGAGAAAGACTGAGTGAAGAGAAAGTGGTGATGGAAGTGTAAGCACAGACAGGGAGACAACAAACATAGCCAGCATGGTCAACACTAAATAATCCTCAGAATTAAACAGTAAAATCAGCCAACATTGCACTTTGATATTAATGTAATACATTCTGTCTTTCTAACTCCAATGGCTAATAATTATACCACACATTTCTTTTCCTCCTCAAGGTTGTAAACTATTTAGAGAGGTTCTTTTACAGACTTTTTAAAACTCATTTTTCTTTCTTCTTTCTTTCTTCATCCTTCCTTTCTTCTTTCTTTCTCTCCTCAGTCTCACATTATTTCATATTCAGTAGATTCAGTCCTCTTATAATCTATACCTTATCCTGAGATGTCCATTCATACCAAATTCCCTTTCTAACAACAACAACAACAAAAAAGGCAAACCTTTATTTGCCTTTTCATTTCCAATTCCGATAATCAGCAAGGGACTAAGGAGTTAACTTCAAAGATAGCACAGGAGATAATATCTGGGCCTTCCTTTTCCACTCAAAGCTGTTTACTTAAACAGAAACTTCAGTGCCTCATATGCATATAAGTGAAATGCACGGATACTTTGTATAAATTGTTCTTATTGTTTGGTGTCTAGCATTTCCTTTTCTGTTGTTTGGTGTTCTTTTCCTTGTTTTTCTTGGTTCTTTACTAACCCTTCCTGGATGATTGGTAGTCCTTTATCTTAAATTTAGATAAATAAAGACCAGTAATTATAGTAGAAAGCAGAGTCCTGATTTTAAAATATATAAGTGATATATATACCAGGAAATAACTCCAAGTCTCGGCACCTGTTAATTAAAATATTTTAAAGTATCTTTGAGTAAAGAGAGTTATGGACTACATTATTAATATTAAAATGCATTATTTAATATTTTATGCTATCACAGCTTTCACTTTCATTACTAAAAATTATTTTTAAGACCAAGTAGTCTTATTTATTAGGAGTCTTATTTTATATTACAATCATAATTTCACTGTAAACACATATACCTTAGCAGAATTGGTTCATTAATATGCATTTGAAAACCAGATTGCTTAAAATTGACAGATTATGTGCAGTATATTTGGTAATATATAAAACCTCAAAAAGTAATATCATAAGTAAATTTTCTCTATTTTTTGTATTTTCAGTTTTCACATCAGTTATATTTGAAAATTGTAACAGTAACTTTATACATGGGATAAAATTAGAAGCCATCATATTCCTATGATTTAGACATATATTCTTATGAAATTATATACAGTAAAAAAGGAGAGTAAATAATATAAAAGAAATCAAAATTGTAAAGAAGTAAAATTACCAAAGTGTAATACAGTGGATTGAATGTTTGTCTTGCAAGAAGTTGACCTGGGTTTGATGATGGCACTGCGTATTATCCCTAGAGCCTCACCAGAAGTGATCCTTGAGTATAGAGTTGGGACTGAGCCCTGATCCCTTCTGAGTGTGATGCCCAAATCAGTAAAAAGTAAATAAAACTGTCACTATCAGCTGATAGCATGTAATATACAAGAAAAACCTAAAAATTAGAACAGCTATTATAAATAATATACAATGTTAATATCAGCTCATAAATTTAACATGAACAATCTGTTGTATTTTTGTATGAGTAAATAAATAATGCTCATTACCTACCCACCAAGTAATAAGGTACCAGAAAAATTCTATCTGACTTTACTTCAAAAATCAATAACCTACTTTAGTCACTATATAGTTATGTATTTGCTTAAATAATTTAACTCAAGAATTTTTAAATTATACTTCTATTTCAACATTTTAGAACATGTATGATTTATACTTCAAATCCTATAATACTTCCCTTCTCAATCTATTTCCAATAACTATTTTTCTTATTTGAATGATTTCCTGTTTTTTCATGTTCATGATTTTTTAATAACTGACGTTAGAAATGCTATGTTTGCCTCTGCTTTTTTGTCTTCTGTGTAAGGATGTTGCTATTTTATCTGTATATATTTTATGTGTATAATATAATACTGATAATATTGATACTAGGTTTACTTTTTGCAACAATTAAGGTTTCTAAATGGAAGTCTATTTAAAAGCTCTTCAACTCACTAGGTATTTTATCATTACTTTGATATAGTTAAGCCTCTGTTTCTTGATATATATTATGTCCATTAACTGATTTCCATCTTACTTACTTCTAATTTTCCCCATCCCTGCAGTCAGTCCTTATCCTGTTTCTATAAGCATACAGCACATGGGATTCTGCATTTCTTTGTGCTCAAGAAAAGATCAGAAAAATTATTTTCAATCCTATAGAGACTATAACATGAATACATAAATCATAAGGAGAAAATATTTCTAAAAGTCTCTCATTTTCAGCAATGTTCTCCTTATATTTAGAAATTAATTCAAGTGACAGTAAAAATATTACCAGCAACTAGAGGGTTGCTCTTCTTACAAATGACTGTGAGAGGGAATTCCCACCTGGACTAGATTATTCAAATTAGAATTAACTCCAAATCCTTCAGAATGAGATCAGGAATTTACTGTATCATTCTTGCAGCCAAATGTATCACATTTCTAATTAAATTTAACTTAAACTAATAATAAAATTAGTTTGCCTTTCATGAGAACTCCTACACACCAGCCAGTATAGGTTTAAATAACACAAAAATAATAGATTTAAATAACACAAAAATGATCTTCTTGGCAAATAATAAGGAACAACATTTGTATAAACCTTATGAAGAATTTATCTCTTAGAAAACTTTAAAGTATTGAGAACTAATCTTTACTTTTATGACCTTTAAACTTAAATCTATTGTCAAAACTATATATAAATAAACTGAGTAATATATTATCCATTCTTTTTCAAATGTGAACCACATCTATGTATTGCTTAATAAACTGATAGAAAGGATGCATATCTCCTTTCTTCCTACCCACAAACATTCCATCATTCAATCCTTTCTCCTTCGATTCACCTACCACAAAATGGTTCTTTATTTCTCTTCTACTATAAGCACAAGCAGCACAACCAAGTGTGAGACCCATGGTCATGTTGGTGCAACAACAAAGAAAAATAAAGAGAGAATATAAAGATGGAAATAATTTATCAATGTTATTTCTACACATTTAACCACATGAAATTAAAGCACTAATTTGTACCTCTATGTATTCAGAGACCTACTCAATATAGCCAAAGCACAGAATTCACTTAGGTGACTGGATAAAAATTAGAAGTTTGTTGTGTATCAAACGTTATAAATTGCATCTTTGGAACAAAATGGATGGATCTTGAAGTAATTATTTATACTAAGTAAAATATCAGAAAATAAAAGTTTTATCAAATGATTTATTCATATATGTAATGTAATGTGGATAAAAAAAGAAAAATAACTGTCAAAACTAAATTCTGCATTCACTTACCAAAAGGAAGAATAAAGATATAGGAAAATTGGTGTTTTGAGTGAATAAATAAAATTAACCTAACAATGATTACTGTCCAAGGGTAATATTAAGATGCTGACTCTTTAGATATTTCTTTTCTATAAGGAAAAAACAGTATAGTTATCTTTTGGGCTAATTAATAAAATTATTATCTACAATAAATAATTTAGGCAATCTTTTATGCCAGAATATGCAAAATATATTATATACAGATATTATTTATACAAATTAAAATTTCTTGTCTTCTACAGTATGTGTATAAAACTTTGCTTCTAAGATATAGTGATATTTCTTCTTATCAAGCCATATGTCTTAGAGGATGGTCTAGTTTTGTGGGGTTTGTTGTTGCTGTTATTGTTTCTAGCACTTAAAAGAACTACAGCTATTGTCAAATAGGGCAGCTTTGCATTTTGAATGATAAAATTAGTGCCTGCTCTACTGCATTCTAGTCTTCTAAACTTTTCAAGTCCAAATAGGCATTGAAAATTTATTCAATTAGACTGGGTTGGTCAGTCAAGAACTTATAGATAAGTCTACCCTAATTTTTAGGTTAATTAGAAAAATAAATTTCACAGTCTTCCTCCATGAATTTTAATGCCTACAAAAGATAGTCATGTACATAATTACTAAATAAAATAAAAACATGTTAATAATCACATTCAACATTCAAGAAGAATTTTAATGGATATATATGTACTACATTAAGTTTAAAAATTTGACTTTATAATTCATTCTATTACATCAATTTTATAAAGGAAAAAAATCAGAAAGGCATTTAACATGTGCAAAAATTGCATAGCTAAGAAAGGGGAAAATTTCATGAAGAAAATTATAAAGGAAGGAGAAGGGTCTAACAGAACTCAACTCAATTACTATTCTGCACATCAAAAGATAAGTTCTACTGCTCCTCAGTATAACTTTCTTTTATGCCTGTACTTCCTAAGGAAACACATAACCTACAGAAGACATTGGTACATATCCATCAACTTATCTATATATTCAGGAAGTTTACCCAGTGCCAATTGCATGTAATTTCTGTCATACGAAAGAATGATATTATATAAGGTTTTATTAAGTAATAAAATAACCTCATTAAGATTGGAATGTTAAAAAAGTATCCCAGAGAAATCTGGATCCCAACTGAAGAATAAGAAGGATTAATATGGTGATTAATGTGGGGAAAGAATTCAAAGTAAGAAAGAAGCAGTATATTGTATGAAAAAATACATTAAACTGGGGCTGGAGTGGTGCCGCAAGCAGTAGGGCATTTGTCTTGCATTCACTAACCTAGGATGGACTGCGATTTGATCCCCTGGCATCACATATGGTCCCCAAAATCAGGGGCAATTTCTGAGTGCAAGTAGGAGTAATCCCTTAGTGTCACCGGGTGTGGCCCCAATCCCCCAAAAAACATTCTTATGAGTATGATAGAGAAATATTAAATGGCCAGTAACTTATGCAGTCTGATTAAAATAAAATGATACAAAATATAATGAAGCAGGTAGCAAAAGTTATTCAGATAGAATTGTTTATTCCAGTCTAATTGGAAGGGAAATTATTATTATTGGAGAAGAGGTATAACATACCATATGTTTTTAGAATAATTATGCTAAGAATCTTTATAATTATTTTATATCTTTAACACATATGTTGTTAAATTCATGAATTTAAGAGAATAAAGGTCAAAAGAAAAGATGATGGCAATAAAATACAGAGTAGAAATAAAACAGACAAGTTATGTTGAATAGTAAAAGCTAGTTCAACATCAGAAATGAAAGGCAAAATGTGATTTTATTCACAGCAAACCATTTTCCCTTAATTGTTTTATACCTCTAGAAGAAGTTTTAAAATGACAACAAAAATACACAATTCAAAAAATCTTCTTTCACCACTTCATACATCTAGCCATTGACCTATATCTCATGACCATCTTCAATGGAAACACTGAGTTTACTCCCTGGAATAATTGAAAGAGTCTGACAACGATAAAGTCAAATACAACACAGAGAAAAAAGGACTAAGCTAGAGTGATAGCACAGTAGATAAGGAGTTTTCCTTTAAAGTGGTTGAGCCCAGCTTGATTCTCAACAGTCCATATAGTTCCCTAAGCATTTCTAGGAGTAAGACCTGAGTGCAGAGCAGGAATAATCTCTGAGCAATGTCAGATGTTCTCCCAACCACAAAAAAAGAAAAGGAAAAAGAAAAGGAGGACTAATCAATTTTTTTATGGAGTATTGAGACCTACCAAAATATTCTTGGTTTGTTTTATTCCTTGAGCAATGAAAAAGTAGTATCTTTGCCAGTTTTAAGGGTAAAGTTCATATTTTTCTAAGCCAAGTGGTCAAAGGAGTCGTCTATGCATAATCATAAAAATTATAGATTATTATGTCAGGAACTTCCCAACAAAACAACTCTGTTTTCGCTCTGTAGCAAAAGATTTAGATGAGAACTTGATCACATGTAATGCCTAAATTTTGGTATTTATCACTGAAATTCAAAATACTATAATAAGATCCAGAAAGTTTCTAATAGGAATAATATTAACAAAATGCCAGATGTATGACACTTATTCAAACAAGAAGTTAGACTTTACTCAAAGCTATTATTATTAAAAACAGGAATTATTGCAAAGTCTTTTTGCATTAAGGGAGAGATATTAGGTTCAACTCTCAAAAAGTACAAGGAAAGAAAGAGTATGGGAGAGAGCTAGAGACACAGTACTGTGAATAACATCCTTGTCTTGGCCCTGTCAAATCAGAGTATAATCCTTGGTAATCTGTACAGGATCCCACATGGCTAAGCATGATCCTTGAACACAGAATCAGAAGTAATCCCTGAGCACTACTATGTGTGGCCCCTAAAGAACAACAACAAAAGTGTTAAAAGTGAGAAAAAAATTTCTAAGAGAAAAAAATCAGTTCAAGGTGAGAATGTTGACTTAATTTCTTAGAATTTTCAACAACTGGGAATAAATTTGCTTCAAAGAATATCTAAAAAATCATTTAGGAAACCAGAATTGACACTCAAACGACCAACTAAGTGTAGGCAGAGGGTTTTTTAAACATATTAAATCTCAAAATTTACATTTCATTCATAAATTTGTATTACCTAGTTGTATATATTAATATACCAGTTCTCTAAAGCTTCTGCAACAATTTTTTGTTTGTTTGGTGGCCACCCCTGGCAACAATCAGGACTTACATTTAGATCTGTGTTCAGAAATTATTCCTGGAAGCTTTGGAGGACCATATGTGATGCCAGGGATTTAACCCAGGTTGGTCACATGCAAAGCAATTGCCCTAGCTATTTTGCTATTATTGCCTCTCTGTAATAAATTTTAACTGTGGCAGAAGACAAGAAAAATGTATTCTTTTATTGTTTTGAATAAATTAATCTGTCATTTTAAATAAGTGACAGTAGAAGAGTTATGTAATTTCCAGGTCTTAATAATCTTGTTTATAGGTCTATGTCTATAGGTGACAAAGCCACTAGACTATAAATATATGCTAAGTTGCAAGGAAAAGGTAAGGTTACTCCAAAAACATAAACTTGAATCAAAAGGTGTACATACAAAAAACAGAGATATAAAGGTCTAGAACTAGACATGGTATTATTAAACTAGAATATAAAATTATCAGACCTTGAAACCTAATGAACCCTTATCTATTATTTCTAAAATTTCTTTTTAAATACAAATACCTGTTCCACCATTTTAATTATGAAGCAGATAACTTACTATCAGTTTTACAGGTCCACAGATGAAAAGAAATTTTCACCCCAGGATAGATTATGATTTGGTTGCACATAACTGATTTAGATGATGAGATTTGGAACATTTGAGTTGAGAGTTCAATGAGCTTTTGCATATAAAGGGCCAGTTACAGGTTAAGATTTTAGGGACTGATATATTAGCATACATATATTGTGAATGGGTGATTAATATGAACTTTATGTGGAAAACTTCAGAGTTGAAAGAACATATCTAAACCCTGGAAGCTGTGAAATTCACCTTAGTTCTTATTTTTAAAAAAATAACTAACTTAGGGAACTGGCAAGAGAAGTGCATTTTTTAATCTTTTTCTTTCTTTTTTCTTTCTTTCTTTTTTCTTTCTTTCTTTCTTTCTTTCTTTCTTTCTTTCTTTCTTTCTTTCTTTCTTTCTTTCTTTCTTTCTTTTTCTTTCTTTTTTTCTTTCTTTCTTTCTTTTTCTTTCTTTCTTTCTTTTTCTCTTTTCTTTTTTCTTTCCTTTTTTCTTCCTTCCTTCCATCCTTCTTTCTTTCTTTCTTTCTTTCTTTCTTTCTTTCTTTCTTTCTTTCTTTCTTTCTTTCTTTTCTTTCTTTCTTTCTTTTTCTTTCTTTCCTTCTTTCTTTCTTTCTTTCTTTCTTTCTTTCTTTCTTTCTTTCTTTCTTTCTTTCTTTCTTTCTTTCTTTCTTTCTTTCTTCCTTTCCTTTCTTTCTTTTTTATTTTTCTTTTTTCTTTTTTTCTTAGTTTCTTTCTTTTTCTTTCTTCCTTCCTTCTTTCTTTTCTTTCTTTCTTTCTTTCTTCTTTCCTTCTTTCTTTTTCCTTTCTTTCTTTCTTTCTTTCTTTTTCTTTTTCATTCATTCATTCTTTCTCTTTCTCTCTCTTTCTTTCTTTTTCTTTTTGACCACACCCAGTGACGCTTAGGGGTTACTCCTGGCTAGGTGCTCAGAAATCAATCTTGGCTTGGGTGACCATATAGGACGCTGGGGGATCGAACTGTGCTTCCAAGGCAAATGCCCTACCACTTGTGGCACTGTTGGGTTTTCTTAGCATCCCTAAATCCAGTGAAAATTATCCTCAATAAAGTGAACCATAGAGATTCTACACAGGCACAAAGAACGTGATACGCCATAATGGGATGGAGTAATGTAGCTGCAAATCAAGGAATACTGAAAAGGTAGTAAAAGTCAAATTAGAAAAGACTACCCAGGAGTCACGAGTGTCTCAAAAATTAGTGTTGCCGTATCCCCCATTCCAGGATCTACAAGATTCCTCATCTCATGACTGTGTACTATCGGAGGAATTCTTTCATTAGGCCATCTTAAACATCAGATTTGAGTGGCAGTACAAAATGAAGCATATAAGGGAAGGAGCCACAACAGGAAATCACTTAAATAAAATGTAAAATTATTGACTATATTTGAGTAATGAGCTCATTTACACCTAATAAAGCACCGATTTACCTACTAGAGTTTCAGAACAAATGTTGACAACATAACAAATTGTTTCAAACTTTTAGCCTCAAGAATATGAAAAAAAAAATGGGACTGAAGAGAGTGCCAGCGGGTTTCTGGGCTTGGCACATTCATGCTGAACTAGGTTTGGATATAAAATGTCCCATATGGTAATGTGAAAACCACTAGAAAATGCTTTCTGACTACCAAGCCAGGAATAAGCCCTGAGAGGTGTGGTCCCAAAACAAAGGAAAAATAATATGAATAAAGAAAATAATATATATAAAATAGCATTGTGAGATATCTAGTTTCTAATATTTTGTTAAACAAACCACCAAAATAATATATTTTGGTACTAGAAAATGGTGTTATTGTTATAACAATTAGTCAGTAGCATATATATGGCTTTAGAATTACCAGGAGTAAAGAAAAGAAGGATATTGAGTACACTTTTGCATTGAAGAAATGGAAGGGTAAAAATGAACTAACTTTATTTCTTAGATGAAGGTAAAAAGACAATTTCAGAGAAAGGAAAAAACAAAAAAAATAAAACCTATAAAACAGTTAATCAACATCACAAATATTACCTAGAAAGA